>NC_091123.1:27558817-27603817 GCF_040183065.1 Periplaneta americana | reverse complement strand
CTTAACCTATTCATACCTCAACCATCCATCCATTCCTTTAAATTAAGATTGTCTGATACTGTTGGAAACAATACAGAATGGTGCACAGTGGCGGCTCGTGCCTTTCTTGAATGGTGTTCACAAAAAAACATGAGTAATGAACACACTGATATATTCTCGTATAGCTGAATCACACGTCAGAGATAAACGAGTTTTAATATGCATGCACCAAATTTACGCATATGAAACCAAAATTAAAACCTTTAAACAAGAGTAGAGTAAAATTAATTCATAGGACTCATCTTCACTGCTGTTGTAGATGGTGTTGAAGATCTGGATTTATTTGTAGAGAAACTCCATGCGCCTAGTTTTGAGAGATGCAAACTTATCAATAACTTTATTAATGAAGTCTCTAATCTTGTTAACAAGTTTTTTCCACTGCCAACATAGCCAATGTACTTAATCGGTCTTCTGTCATGGTGTTACGGAGGAATGTTTTAATCCTCTTTTAATTTAACACACTCACAATTTCACACACGTCCGTTTCCAAACTTCAAATGTTACTGTTTCAACTCTCAATACGCACCATTGCAGCTTGTATTTTCCTTACTTTGCTGAACAAATGACAACAGAATCAGCTCCCGCGCATAATGGTATTTTGAAAAGAAAGAGTAAAGAAAGAAAACGAGGAAAGAGGGAGAAAGGAACAGGATGCCAGACCCAAGAGAGATGGAGCATCTCTGTTTCTCTGTCACTAGCACGTTCAGACCTGTGCGAGCAGAGCTATTGTAACCATTGTAACAAACCAGAAAATATTCTCGCCTCAGGCTATTCCACCCTGCTAGAGAAAAATTGTGCGAGCTGCTGTCAACCTGTCTAATGGAGATTTAAAGACACGTAACACACGAACGGGACATTCTCTCGAGACGAAAAATGTAGGAACGTCATTGCACATTGGAAAGTAATAGATGTACCGGTAATAATATTAATGCAGTAATACGTATGATTATTGTTGGTTTTTAAGGTGTTCACATGCTCCTGTGCTCACATAGAGGAACCACCGCTGATGGTGCATTTCTTTGTTTTGAAATAACCATGACAACACAAAGGTGTTGTGCATGACACACTTTTTTTAATAGAATGACAAATCATTATGAATAAAAAGTTCATCTGAACATGAATCCAGTAGGGAATATGCCAGTGGCATAGCAAGCGGGTGGGCCAGATGGGCCCAGGCCCACCCAAAAAATATGCGAATTTTTGCGGTTTTTTTAAATGGAAAATACTGAACATTAAAACTAAACCGTGGATCCAGAGCAATAGTTACAGTCGATAGCATTAAGGTAAGAAGTAAAAACTGCGTTAATTTCTTCAAGACCCAATTTAACTGTGTTGGATTGGGCCTAAAAAATTGTCTGGCATCGATAAAAAGAAGGAAGCTGCAGAGGCTACTGAATTGTTACATCAGCTAGAAAAAATTTGGCACCTTATTTTATTTGGTATGTTTAGACAATATTCTTGCTCTTGCAAATTCATTCTCGGAAGCACTTCAGTCTCCAAAACTGGATATTAGGAAATGTTCGTCCTTCATTAAGGCAATGATATGAAACTTCTCAAAGCTCTGAAACGAAGAAAAATTCGACAATCATGTCAAGCACAAGGGTTTGTAATCTAGCAATTCTATCCATTGAGAGAGAAAAAAGTTGGGATTTGTTGAAGGACCTATCATCAGTGATAGACAGATTCGTTGCTAGAAAATCTCGACGGCTCCAGTTCATCTTATGGAGAGTTTGTATAGGTATGCCTTGCATGATTGTGTATCATAATTTTGCGTATTATTAAATAAAACTTCCGAGAATGAGTTTCTTGAGTTGACGGCAGCGGCATTGTTAGGAGATGGGTCAGGTACTTTCTAAACTCTGCATATCTGGCCCACTCAAAATAATTAGTCTGGCTACGCCATGGAATATGCATTACTATATATATATATATATATATATATATATATATATATATATATATATATATATATATATATAAATAATTAATTGTTTAAATAGAGTGTCGGATCCTTAAGTAGGCAGGAAAGGTACATGGTTTGATAAAAATATTTATTTATTGAAAAAATATATACAGGGTGTCTAAAGAGAAGGGGTTACAGAGCAGGACATCTGATACAAACCCAAAAGACATCTGAGAGCATACTAAAACTTCCAAACGGATTGATATAATTTAATACGTAATTTAAATTTATTGAAAAGTATTAAGGATCCCAGAGACACTCGTTATGCATCCTAGGATTAAAGGAACAGATTGTAAATAAGCAAGAAATAAAAATATACCCATATATACTAATTAAAATTTATCATAATTGTGAACATTCTGTAAGTAGCTTATACAGGGTTTAAGTGAAATAACCCTTCAGCTTTGCAGGGCGAATTGTTCTTATTGAGTATAACAAGAAAGTCTGATACCATATCGGTTGGAAGTTTATAGTTTTCGAAATAAAAAAGTTTTTTCCTAAAACTTTAGTGTCGTCGTCGTCGTCGTCGTGGATTATTACTATGCATAGGATCTTGATTTCTCTCAGTACCAGTCGAGAAATGTAATAAATAATATTTTTTTCTTTTGTCGTATTTCGATAGAATGGACGGTTTTCGTGTATATTAAATAAAAATATTGCAAATTTGTTGCTTGACTAACAAAACTAGACCCGGCAACCCTGATCAGCTTGATCAGCTGTTCTCGCTCCATATGAGTTGGTAGTCAAGATTGTCTTGTTCCAGCGCCGTTCCAGCTTGGTTTCCGGCAGGATATTAAATATTGTAGATAGTAAATTCAGTGATTTTGAAAATGTTAGTTGAAAATAGCAAACACACGTGTCAAAATATTGTAAATAATAAAGTAATTTTTTTGTGAAAATGCCAATTAAGATATTGTATATAGTAAAGTCAGTGTTGATGAAAGTGCTAATTAAAATATTGTAAATAGTAAAGTCAGTGTTCATGAAAGTGCGCTAGTTAAAATTACTACGTTTTCATGGAGTATTCAGAATCGATTTGAATACAGAGTCTGTATTGAATATGATGTCCCTGATCCCTATTTTCATGCAATTTTCAATACATATTGAAAACGATCTGAATACGGAGGTTAACAAATACGGAAGCTGAAGTTTCGAAAGTACTGTAGTTATGTTGTCCTCGACATGTTAGCATGTTGGTCAGTCTGTAGGCCTTAGCTATAAACATTAACGAGGATCTTAATAAGGCGCATGACAATATTCTGGCTGTTAATGAATGGTAATAATGCCTTTTCAATATACGTAATTGAGCTCACTGTTTGTAAAACAGCTGACATATCAAACAAATGACGATCGATCACGCGCTTAGCGTATTGAGGTCGTTTTGAATACTACATGCGTTTTCATACAATTTGAATACGATCCAGTCGATCCGATCCCACTTTTTAGTGGTATAGATCTTGAGACTCAGATCGTTTTGAATCCCCGTTTTCATGGAATTTTCAATACTATAATCATAGCTATCTGCCAGCTGGTCCGTGACACGGGCAGCGTAATTCCAACATTTCGCAAACGGGGTCGATAACGACTGACAAAATTGTTCATAGGGAAGAGGAGATTTTAAATTTGGTCGAGAAAAACCCGGCCAAAGCAGTCGCTTGATATTGCAATACGTAGCCTTTTGTTTATATCTCACGTTGGAGTTCAATGCCTCCATGCGGAATCTTGGGCGTTGCGATGTTGCCAGCGTGCTTAAACTTTCGATGCAATTATTTAATTAACCATACACTTAATATCAAATGATATAATAGATTTTTTGTTTATTTTCATGTAATCTATCCCTCCTTTCAAGAGGAGGGTTTTATCGCTTACACCCTGTATAAGCAGCTGCTATAAAAATAGTAATTATTTGCAAAAAAATATGAAGTCCGTATTTCTCGATATTATAACATAATTATAGTGAAGTACGATATTTCTGTCGATTTCCTACGTCAGCAATGGATGAGTGCATTCTGGTGCAGGCATAAGTGAAACGCAACAAGCATTTCTTGTCTTACAGAACATGCCAATTTCTAATTTCCGCTCGTGACGAAACTTTCTACAAATAATAATTAATATTGACATGACTAGAGAAATAGTTTACTTCACCGACAAATAAAGCTTCGTCAACATACCCCTCCATTAAAATTAGACTGTTTTGTCATTATTTAACGAGATAGAATTTCACCGTGTTTGATATTCATGCAACGGCATTAATGACAGTAGGGATATCAGTCCTACGTGTCTGCCGCCTTTACCCGTGAGGAAATGCCCCCGGCACTCATTTCTGTTAGAGGCTGAATATACCCCAGGGCCAAAGTGCGGCTGGAAGGATTAGATCAATGGAGAAAATCAGTGATCTAATTGGGAATCGATTCCGCGACCTTCAGGCTTGCAGCGTTACGCCTTAACCGCGGCGATACCACGCGCCCCCAAATTAGCAAATACCAAGAATAATTTAATTAATCTCTCGTCATTTTTTTACTTCTCGCATTAATTAATTTGGTTAGGAAATCTACTATAAAATACAGCGGCCCACATATTGCTCTGTACCTCATCAACTTTTAAAGCTATCCATTTGAAATTTTTAAGACACATTAGGAAAACTCAGATCAATATTCCCTGTAAATTTTAAAGTTCTAATGAACATATAAACATTTTAGTTAAATATTAAAAAAAAAGTCTTGCAAAAAACACTCAAAACACAAAAATTTTAAGTGCCAATTTTTCCTCATAAACTAGTGGAAGAATTTGTATGTTTTTTATACAGTTTACAGACGTAATTTAACTTTGGTAACTAGAATAATTTTCCTATTTCGATTAAAGCCTTCGTATAATCATTTATTATTCTATTTCTTGTTTACATTATTAATTGTCCTTTCTCGTGTAGTTATTTAGATTAATAATATTAATATAGATCTTAAAAAAAGGTAAAGGTACCCCCGTAACATGCCATGAAGGCACTTGGGGGGGCATGGAGGTAGAGCCCCATGCTTTCCACGACCTCGGTACTAGACTGAGGTGGTGTGGTCGGCACCACGCTCTGGCCGCCTTTTATCCGCGGGAAAGACCCGGTACTCAACTTTATAGGAGGCTGAGTGAACCTCGGGGCCATTCTGAAAGTTTGGCAACGAGAAAAAATCCTGTCACCACCTGGGATCGAACCCCGGACCTTTCAGTCCGTAGCCAACTAAACTTTGTTTAATAATATACAAATTTAAAATTTCTAATGTTTTTGCATTATCTTTTCTTGTTTTGTGTTACTGTCATTGTAAACGTTCTTGTTTTGTTTGAATGAACGTTATTAATTTGTTTTTTCTCTGTATGTATACATATTTCTGGTGGCGTGGAAGAGAATGGCTGATGACTATAACAGCACCAGAATAAATAAATGTATTATTATTATTACTACTATTATTATTATTATTATTATTATTATTATTATTATTATTATTATTATTATGTTAGTCTGGGAATGATATATGATTTCTTTAATATTAAAAATTAATCACTGATGAACTGTTAAGTTATTTAAATCAATAAATAACGGATAACGGTTTTACTGAAGCCTAGGGTTCAGAAAATGATGAATAAAGCATCGAAACTAGTCAGTCAGGTACAATAACATCATTATTTAAAATGTTAACATACTGAAGTCGTTATCTATTAATTTTTAATAACTAAACTTAACAGTTAATCAGTGATTGTGTGTTAAAAAAGTGTATGCAAGAATTAATAAAAATTAATGTAATTAAAGTAATTTTTCAAATTTCTTTAAAAGTCATCTCTCATTTTCAGACTAATATATGAAAATAATTATATAACCAAACTTAAACGATGTATATAGGCTACCAAACCCTTCCCCCAGTTGAGAAGAAAATTTGGAACTTATATTTCAATTTTTGAGTTAATTTTTTTCGCAAGATTTTTTTTTAATGTTTTACTAACATTTTTTATATGTTCACTAGAATATTAAAATTTACAGGGGACATTCATCTCAGTCTTTCTAATATGTCTTAAAAATTTCAAATGAATAGGTTTAAAAGTTGATGAGGAACAGAGCAAAATATGAGTAATTGATTAACTAGTGGACTTAATCGTGTTAATTATGTAAGTCTGTGCGGCTTACAGCTGTTTCGGTTCATCATCACACCATCTTCAGAGCCTACTAGATCTCGGCGTCATTTCGAACTTCTCTGCCTGTTATGTGGGTGCGTTTGATTGTTGAAAGGTGTTGAATAGTGGAGTCAAATAGTGTGTGTGTGTGTTGAAATTGATCTGTGTGTTGAGAATTTGATCAGGTGTGTTTTAGTGTGTTTGTATATTTCGTATTGTTCTAGTGTGTTGAGTTTTTGGTTCTTGGGTTGTATGTGTAGGATTTCCATGTCCGCATTTATGTTATTGTATGTATGGTTAGCATTGGTTATGTGATCGGCGTATGTAGATGTATTGTGTCCTCTGGTGATTGCTTTAATGTGTTCTTTGTAGCGTGTTTGGAATGATCTACCTGTCTGTCCAATGTAGAACTTGTCGCAACTATTACATGCGAGTTTGTATTTGTAGCGAGTTTGGAATGATCTGCCTGTCTGTCCAATGTAGAACTTGTCGCAACTATTACATGTGAGTTTGTAATTACATACTGTAATTAACACGAGTAAGTCCACTAGTTAATAAATTACTTATATTCAAGTGTTAAAAGTAGTGTACGCAAGATTCAAAATGGATTATCAAGCAAAATATGGGCTGCTGTATTTTATACGTAGTAGAATTCAACTATCTTTTTATCTTAAGGCAATATGTTTTGAATCAATATAACATTTCTTCCAATCGATTAATTAAAAAAAAAAGCCGTTAATTCGAGTTCACACGTTTACGTATATTATAAAACAGGAATACATCTTTCCGATGATATTATGTAACAAATGCTGTACAGTTAATAACTTTACATGTTTTTTACAAACAAACAACGGAACACAGGCAATAAAACGAGAAAGTGCTGCACACCACGAAGCTGTCTATAATTACTGAAGTCCTCATGAGAGTTCACTCTCCTGCACGCACATGCTACAACCTCCTCATTAAATGTACCTATTACACACGATCTTACAGTATAGGCTAGTATTATATTTGAAACAGTTGACAGTTTCATAGACTATGGTTATAGTGAAGTCTGATAACATGATTCCCGTATTTTAAGAAGGAGAAGAAAATGAAAGTATATAAGAAGAGACAACGAAGAGGAGGAGAATGAAAAGAAGATAGTGCGAGAATGGAGGAGAAAGAAGGAGACCTGATAAAAAACAAGAGAATAAGAGGAAAATATATAACAAAGAGGTTAGTCGCGGAAAAAGTGAAGGAATAAAACAAGAAACAAAAGAAACAAGACTGTGATGAATGAAAGAATAAGAAGAAGATTAACGAGTAGAGAAAGAACATCAATAGAAAAGTAAGGAAGGAGGCAATGGTGGTACGAGAAAGATGAAAAATTAAAATATTATATGAGGAAGATAGAAAAACGAGAAAAAGGAAAGAACAAAATGGAGAATGGAGAATAGGAAAAAGACGAGGAGATATTTATACAAAAAAAAAGGAGTAGGAAAATGGTACGGTATTAGAAAATTTAGGAGTAAGAGGCATAGATGAAGAAAATGGAGGATGGTGAACACAAAAAAATGAAAACAAAAAAGCTGCTTCTTGAATCTCGATTACGAGTATCCATGGTAATGTTTTGACTAAGTTGGGCAGTAGGCCTAACATAATAATGGGGAATTTGTGAAAGTTCTGACAATTCCGAGGAAAAGACATTCAGTAACGGTCTTTTTCCCAAAACAATATTTTGAACTTTAAATTGTCAGGATATTAAGCACAGAGTTTTCGATGTAAAATAATAATAATATAATAATAATAATAATAATAATAATAATAATAATAATAATAATAATAATAATAATAATAATAATGTGTGTATCTAATGCCTACCCACTTCACTTGCGTGATTCGGGTTCTGCATACTGCGGATAGATGGCAGGACTGTGATCCATTTTCAAGTTGCACACCGCTTCGGCGGGCCACGTTATGCATGATATGTATCTGTGAAGAGTTATGTCGTGTACTAAGGTGAGTGTATATCTAACTGTTCGTGTGAGTATTGTGAAGGAGATGGGTGAGGATGATGAAGGTGAGAAAGGGAGAAGGGGAAATCCGGTGCCGGCACGTAGCCTACTCCCAAGGGTGCCGCCAGACTCAACGTCCCCATCCGACGGACGAATCACTATCAACAGTGACATTTATGCCTTCTCTTCATATGCACTGCGGAGAGATTTGGGATTTAACCCAGGCATATTGGTGCATAATTTAGTGATTAGAAGTTGTGCACCGCCATTTGTCCTAGTCCCGAGGTAGAAAATTTCTGACTCCGCCGGGAATCGAACCCGTCGGTTAGTCTGGAGACACAGAGCTAACTCGGCGGACATTATTATTATTATTATTATTATTATTATTATTATTATTATTATTATTATTATAGATGAATAAATAATCTTATTATATATTCATTTTAAGATTAAATTCAAATAAACATGGAGTAAATGTTTCAGCAATAAGTTAATAATTCTGCGGTTTTATGGCATAATCTGATATCTATATTTTCCTTATTTTACAGGAAAGCAGTTTTAAAGTTTATTCTTTTAGAAAAAAATTAGGAATATATTAGAAGAAATATTTTTTATTATATTAGTATTATCTACTAGTGACAGTAGACATAAATGTTTTCCCATAACGTTAAAAACCAACATTTGTATTATAATCTAGACAATAAAACATTTTTGCCAAAATTTTACACATCAGCTTCTACCGTAACACCACAGATTAACGTCTTGTTAGCCTATAATATAAAACAAATTTTCAACACTTAAAATTATATCCACTCGACAAAATTCTATTTTGATTAATAAGAGAAATTATAAACCTACAGTATTTGCAACAGAAATCAGATATACCAGCTAACGAAGTGTTGGGTATCAACATTTTCCTTTATGAACCTTGGCACAAATAAAATACAAAAATTTTGTTATTCTCTTGCGTGATGTGTGCGAGAATTAGAGCAACTGTGGCCCGCAGGCCACGGTAATCCGGGGGCAAAGGAAATATGAACGTCGCATTTAATATTACAAATTTATTGTTGCAGCCTTTCACGGACGTTAATTCCTTGAAGTAAAAAAGGCCATGGGAGTCAATATTAAAGACAATTTTCTGCATCGCAGTCGCTCTCGAGAGTCGAGTCGTCATGCTCTTCCTTATACCTGAGGTTCGCTGGTTATTGTTGATTAGAGTCGAAGAGAATAAAGCTACAAACGTTATTGAGCATTTCATGTAATAGTTGTGTTTGTGTATTAAATTATCTTAAAATGGTGTATACCCTTCAAGAGAGAACAGAAATCATCCTTATTGATTAAATTTAAACTGTGTTTTCATACTACTGTACAATCAACTGACAATAATAACAACACAGGCTGCTAAGCGACGATAGAAAGCAAAAGATGTGAAAACAAATGAATGAGGTGTATAAACAATTGAATGCTCTTTAATATTTAAGTGTAAAAATATAGGGGTGCCATTTGAAATTTAAAGGTGGTGGTGGCTGGGGGTGGGGGTGAAATCTAAATTGCAATTAAGCTTGGTTTCAGATTTCCCCCTCAATATCTAAATTGACGTGTTTTTTGTTTAAATTGAACGCCATTTAAATAATTAGTTATTTAGACTGGGAAGTTTTGAAATGAAATATATGATCAGGGGTTTTAATAATATTCAAGAACCATTCACAATGAAAGTTAAACATAACTGTAACATAAACATAGAAGTTTGCGCCCAGGCTACCAAATGGGATCATTCACAATGATTCACATAAGCATTGACATAAACATTACCGTAAGACGTTAACATGAAAGTTTGCAAACTCCAAACTTTCATGCTTATGCTTACGTGATTTTCAAACAGAACACAATCGTGGAGCGCTGAAGTATACGACAGAATATGAGGAAATGGCGTCATTGTTATGTTTCCATGGTTACCAAGTATGTTTGCGGCTATGTTTATGTTCCCATCGTGAATGATGGTGATTTTACCGTAACGTTTATATTCTTAAGTTAACGCTTACGTTATGTTTAATTTTCATTGTGAATGAGCCTTAACTCTTTCACAATGAAAATTAAACATAACGTAAGCGTTAACTTAAGAATATAAACGTTACGGTAAAATCAATAAGTCATACCATCATTCACGATGGGAACATAACAGCAAACATACTTGGTAACCATGGAAACATAACAACGACGCCATTTCCTCATATTCTGTCGTATACTTCAGCGCTCCACGATTGTGTTCTGTTTGCAAATCACGTAAGCATAAGCATGAAAGTTTGGAGTTTGCAAACTTTCATGTTAACGTCTTACGGTAATGTTTATGTCAATGTTTATGTGAATCATTGTGAATGATCCCATTTGGTAGCCTGGGCGCAAACTTCTGTGTTTATGTTACGGTTATGTTTAATTTTCATTGTGATTGGGCCTTTACCTCCCTACGCCATGCCATCTCTATGTAGATCGCCCAAAGTCTTTCTTACTTCAGGACATTGTAAGCCAATGTTGTATTTATTAAATTGGTGTTTTCATCATCTTCATCGCCATCATCATCATCATCATCATCATCATCATCATCATCATCATCATCATCATCATCATCATCATCATCATCTCCACCGTATTATACTCTTTCTTGAGATGAGTTTAATTATGATAATGATGAAAGATTAACTCTCCAGTGCTTGGGAAAAGTGACACAAGTCAGTTTCCACAAACCTTTTTTGATGATTTATTGGCAACTTACACTGGTTTATGTCGATTTGATTTTTTTCTGTATGAATTATTGTAATGGGAGGAATACCTCTGTATTTTTTTCCAAGCGAACAGATGTTCCGTAAGTTGTCAATAAATTATCAAAAAAGTTTGTGGAAACTGGCTTGTGTCACTTTTCCCGAGCACTACAGAACTAACAAGAATAAATTCAGTGCAGAAGGAAGAAAAACGAAAAAATATATACGAAATATATTAGACCACTCTAGCGGCTTACGTAAATGTTTTTTGAATGTAGCCTAGATAGTGGTATTGGTATCATTTGTGAGGTTCAGACTGTCTTCGGATAGTTGATTGAACAACAAACAACATAACATATTATAACTTAATAGAAATTCATTAGAAATTATAGTTCAAGAAGCAATGAAGCGGACATGTGTCAACAGGAAAAAACGAAGAAATATACCGTAGGTACGCTTGTTGCGCCAGGACGTAACGTTTTAATTTGATAGACAGCTATACCAACAAATGCGTACCACGACTGTTTATTGCAGGAGAACTCGACATTTAAGTCTGACATGTTTCTAATTGCTGCACATAAATATTGTCCCCATACTTCATTACAAAGATTTATGATTTATGTCCTGTCTCGGTATCTTAAACACACTCATATTTCATTTTAAATAATGCTAACTTCAATAGTGAAGCCGAGTAGGCAGACTACCTGTAGACAGAAGGAATGCCGACTGGATAAGCATGAGTTCAAGCCGTCATGACTTGCAGAATAATTCTCATTTCGTATAAATTTTAGTACCAGCTAGGCTTAAAATCCATCATGACTAGGGCAGATAGATTATTAGTAGCAGGTAAAACAGATACTTTGTTATACGCTGTCATTTTCGTTGTTAATTTGTAATGATTGATTAGTGGGTAATGGCGGATTACGATTTGGACTGCATTTAATACGCCATGACGATGCTTTCAGAATGATGAAATAAAAAGTAAATAAAATTAAAGTGTCATTATATTCTTAAGGTTAAGGTAGAATTTGGAACTGTGTGTATTAATTTGTATAATATGTCAATATTAAAATCATTTTAATGGAATAATTTTTTTACATAAGTACATAGTCTTCAAACAGGTTTGCTAAACTATTTCTTCAGTAAGTTAAAAATAAATTCTCGTTCCGAACAAATTTGTGGTTTAGAGACAACTTCATTTAAGGGGTTAGGTACAGCTTACAGCTGTAAAATTTTGGAAATATTCAACATTTTTTTTCCTCCGTTATTGTATCTTGTACAATAATGAAAATTAGTACATGTAAAACAGTGTCCTTCTGCTATATGAAAAAAATATTTTTACGATTTAAAAAAATTACTTATATAGGGGAGACTGTTGTACCTTTAAACACTTTTCAAATTTTATTTTTTTTTTATTTTGGGAAATGAAATTTTTTAAATGAAAAAATGCTTGAAATAATTACTGAAGATTCCTTTACAACTTCCTGTATGTATTTTCCTGTTTTACAGATCTATTAAGGATGGAAAAAATAAAATGAAGGGATATGTAATGTGTTCAAAGGTACAACAGGATCATGTACCTTGGAACATACCCTCTTGTAAGATGGAACACATGGAATATAGGTGGGAATATAGCTGTAAGAATTGACAATCATATTTAAAATGTATTTGCCATCATAAACCAGAGCAGGCTTCTTTGATTGAGATTTTATTTCCTGGAGGAGCAATAACTGCTTCAACAGCTTTCTTCAAGGCATCCGAATCAATTGGGGGCCTCTTAATTCACGACTTACTTCGTGACATGACCTTAAAATAAAAGAAAAACAAAAACCGATAGTATCGTGTAATTTGGAACATGTTCCATGGTACAAGATGTTTTGTGTTCAAAGGTACAAGAGGGTGCACGTTTAAACAAATATGGCTCCGAAAACTACAGTCAAATAAATCATGGAAATTAAAATATGTTATTACGCACTAGATGATAGGGAACACACCGTACATGAAAGATATTAACAAATGCAATCTGGTGTTGTGTTAGAAAACATACATCAATGAACGAAATGTTTACTTTTGGTACTAAAAAAATTCTTTTGTCCATGGAACTCACACTTCGCAATAAATCAAACTGAAACTACGACCAGAGCTACTTAGCGGCTTTCTCTACAATCTCCTTCATTTTGAGTCCTCTAGGTAGCAGCAAAAATTAAAAAACAAAAAATATTCAAAGGTACACTATGCTAAAGGTACAACAGTCTCCCCTATATATATATATATATATATATATATATATATATATATATATATATATATTTTCAAAATTCAAAATGTTCACTATGCAGTGATGAAGCGTTACCCTCATAACTAAAAAAACTATCCAACATTCTGTGATGAAATCTTTGTGTCTATTTATGCATGTCATATCTACATTATGATTCAAAATCACTTCTCTACCTTTGATAGACTGTCTGATAAAAAATAAATTCCTTTCTAAAAAATAGTCAAATATCACTATTTTCTTCTAACACAAAATAAAAAAATATTATTTATTAAATAATGTAGTTGAAAGAGCATGTTATTGTAGGCTAAACATGAGTTTCAGAAATTAAATAAAAGAGAGAGAACATTAAAAAGTTAACAAGTTTATGAGTTATGAGGGAAAAGCTTCATTACTGTACAGTGAACTGCTACCATTTTGAATTTTGAAAAAAAAAATATAGATATATAATTTTTTTTAATCGTATTTTTTTTCATTTAGCAGAAGGACAGTGTTTTACACATACCGATTTTCATTATTGTACAAGATACAGTAATGGAGGAAAAAATGTTGAATATTTCCAAAAATTGTACTGCTGTAAGCTGTAGGTCTACCTATCCCCTTAATAAAAGATAAAAAAGTAGCCAGATTCGTATCAGAAGTAGGCTAACAGCGGAAAGAAAATCCTTTCTTCTGCCCAGTAACGGACACATTTTACTTTTTTGAACGCTGAATAACTAAAATACTAAACATGCGGTTTTAAGTTACACACTCGACCACTGAAATTCCACAAAACAGCAAATAGGAAGTGAAACAAGATCTTTGTATTTAGTATCCACAAGCAATTTTCCTTTGTATAAAACTGAATCACAATTACGCAACTCTATCTCTGTCTCTCTCCTTAGTTTCTTTGAACTAGATACAAAAAGTTATGAAGACTGCACCGGATAATAATAATAATCCCTGTGACGCAACTGAAGCAATACCGGACATCAAACACACGTCATCATTATAACGTTTTTCTTACTGCAAAATTACTTCTCTTCCGTACTACCGTATTACGCAATTCGACAAGCTGAAAAAAAAAACGTAAGAGTGACATATTTGATATACAGATTTGGATCCTTTGCCTCATTATTTTCTGAAGTGACTTCTGGACATGCCAGTGACAACACGAGAACTGTGAAATGTAGTTCCTCTTTACAGCCATAGTCGGATGGACGAATGGATGGGTCCATGACGGTTGATGGATGGATAAATAGATGGGTGGGAGGGTGGATAGATAAAGCGATATCGGAATGGGTAAGTGGATGGATGGGTGGGTGGATGGTGGATGGATGGATGGATGGATGGATGGATGGATGGATGGATGGATGGATGGATGGACGGACGACGGCGGCGGACGGACGGACGAATAGGAGACTAAGTGGGTAAATGGACAACTATACAGGGTGATCCGTTTGGGTATGGATAAAATAAAAACACTTAAAACATTTACTACTGAACTTTATTTGTTGAAACTTTGTGCATACAACACTGAAAGATGGGAGATTCTTCAGAGCTCAACATGACCCCCATTGCGCGCCCTGCACAACTCATAACGGTGATGCAATTCAGCCTATGTCCGTTGTAACATGAGAGGTGATTTGTTGAAAAGCTTGAGTAATTTTTACTCTCAGTTCATCAATGTTCCTGGGTTTCTGTGAATAGACAATGTCTTTAACAAAACCCCACACGAAGAAGTCAAGAGGGGTTAGATCTGAGGAGTTTGGGGACCAAGAGATAGCTGCTTCTTGTACTGGGTTTCGCCTGCGACCTCCTGCACGTCTTTTTTTTTTTTTTTTTAACACATAACCTGTTTCTACAAATGTTCGATACCACAACATTATGGAATCGTATTTAGGTACATTACGCACATCATACTCACGTAGAAATTCCCTTTGAACTATTTTAACACTCTTAAATTTATCATACCAAAGAACACATTGTGTCCGCTGTTGATTTGTAGTAGCCATTTTAATCATCTACGATTTTCATTTGTCCTTTCAGATTATGCATTGTTGATTTTTATATATGGGAACTCCCATTTCATCATCATCATCATCATCATCATCATCATCATCTTCACTACACGGAGTAGGCAATATTGCCTGTTCCGGCTTCACAGTTTATCTCTCCATCGTCCCTTACGTCGTCCTACGTCTCTTCTTCCAGTCGCTTTGTAATTTAATAAGAGTTTTGGTAGTCTGGTGTCCTCCATTCTATTTATATGTTGGAACCATCTATCTCTATGTTCCTTTATTCTTCCATTCATGTTAAAGACATGTAGTTCCTCTCTGATATCTTCAGTTCAAAAGCGATCAGATCTTGTACATCCTTTTGTTCTCCTTAAAAATGTCATTTCAGCACTTTGTATTTTATTTTGAATTCTTTTTGTGTTTACCCAAGTTTCTGATCCATAAAGAAGAAGAAGAGTAGCCATTGTTTTATAAAATTTAATTCTGGTATCTTTCCTTGTTTTATTCTTTAATGTCCGATGGATAGTGCCGCACATCATTTGAAATTTTGATATTTTTTGTTAACATCATTTTCAGATCTATTTCTTGTATTTCTGTCACAACCCAGATAGCTAAAATTTTCAACTTGTTCTAATGATCTTCCTTCTAAAATAATCTTAGAACGTATTTGTGATTTTCCCCATTTTTCTTTTATCATAATTAGGGCTAAGATTTTGATGAAATTGCATCTTTTTTTCTAGTAAGCCAGAAACATTGCTGCTTTAGCATTTATATGTTATGTGATAAACTGAGTGTTTCAAGATATATTTGTTAGGGCATTTTTTTTTTTTGGATTTTTTGCCTGTTTCAATTCATACAAGCATCTTTTGTTTTATTCGGTCATTTTTTAGGCATTTTCATTTAATTTTGGCCATAAATCCCCATTATTAATGCAAAATAATGTTTACTTTCTTTGATATTTTCTTTACATATTTTGTCCATTAATCCTCCAGATATGGAGGGTAGCTGCGAATATATTGAATAAGCAGTCGTGGACAGCCGATAAGGGGTGGTCCTCCAGCTTGGGGGTTGGGCGAAGGGCTAACAGCCCATCACCGTAAAAAACAGCTTGTTACGTATCCCTATAATAAGCCTCGGAATAGGACTGATTCTCTGGCACGACCACAGCAAAGGAATAAGGATTTGAGATTTGGCACTTGGAACGTAACTAGTCTTTATAGAACAGGAGGGATAACATTAGTAGCAAAAGAACTAGCTAGATATAGAATGGACTTCGTAGGAGTACAAGAGGTTAGGTTAGATGGGAATGGCATATCACAAATAGGAGATTACTTGTTGTATTATGGGGAAGGAAACAATAATCACCAATTAGGAACAGGATTCTTTGTTCATAAAAGAATAAAATCAGCAGTAAAAAAGGTCGAATTTATCAGTGACAGGTTATCATATTTAGTACTTAAGGGTAGATGGTGCGACATCATAGTTATAAATGCTCACGCCCCTACAGAAGAGAAAGACGACCATATAAAGAATAGCTTCTGTGAGGAATTGGAACATACTTTTGATCAGTTCCCTAGATATCACATGAAAATTTTATTGGGGGATTTCAATGCTAAAGTAGAACGGGAGGATTTTTTTAGACCTACTATTGGAAAAAAGAGCCTACACGCAATTAGTAGTGACAATGGAGTTAGATTAGTCAACTTTGCCACATTTAATTGTCAAAAGTACAACATTCCCCCATAAGGATATACATAAATATACTTGGACTTCTCCAGATGGATTGACACACAACCAAATAGATCACATCTTGATAGATAAACGGAGACATACTAGTATAGTAGATATTCGAACTTTCAGGGGTGCAGACTGTAATTCTGACCATTATTTGGTGGTTGGAGAATTAAGAGAAAGATTATCAGTAGCCAAGCGAGTAGAGCAACAAGTTAATATTACTAAATTCAATATTTTGAAATTGAAGGACGAGGAATCTAAGCAAAATTATCAGGTCGAAATTTCGAATAGGTTTGCCACTTTAGAAAGTTCCGACGAAGTTGAGAAAGAATTAGATGTTAATAGCATGTGGGAAAATATCAGAGATAGTATCAAAATTGCAGCTGAACAGAGCATAGGTTATTATGAAACTAAGAAAAAGAAACCGTGGTTTGATGAAGATTGTTGCATGGTAGTAGAAAGAAGGAAACAGGCAAAATTGAAATTCTTACAGGATCCAGTTGAGGAGAAGAGAGATAATTATTTCAATGAAAGACGGGAAGCAAGTCGTACACTTAGGAATAAAAAGAGAGGTTACTTGAAGGAAAAACTGAATGAGGTAGAAACAAATAGTAAGAATAAAAACATTCGAGATTTATATAAAGGTATAAAGGAATTTAAGAACGGATATCAGCCAAGGGTAAACGTGATCAAGGATGAGAATGGTGACTTGCTTGCAGATTCTCCATCAATCCTAAACAGATGGAAAAACTATTTTGCGCAACTACTAAATGTACATAGGCCAAATAGAAATGATCGGGACGAAATTGAAAT
The DNA here is from genome assembly GCF_040183065.1 of Periplaneta americana. Taxonomy (NCBI): domain Eukaryota; kingdom Metazoa; phylum Arthropoda; class Insecta; order Blattodea; family Blattidae; genus Periplaneta; species Periplaneta americana. The sequence goes on along the minus strand of NC_091123.1, from coordinate 27,586,091 downwards.
ACAAACTGCTGAGCCATTTATACCCGAACCCACGCTTTCAGAAGTCGAAATTGCTATAGAAAATCTGAAAAAGTACAAGTCTCCAGGTATCGATCAAATTCCAGCAGAATTAATACAAGAGGGTGGGAGTGCATTATATAGCGAAATTTATAAACTTGTACTTGCTATTTGGGAAAAGGAAATTGTACCAGAACAATGGAAGGAGTCCATAATTGTACCTATTTTTAAAAAGGGGGACAAAACCAATTGTGGTAACTTTCGAGGAATATCACTTTTGTTGACGTCGTACAAAATTTTGTCCAATATTCTTTTGAGAAGATTAACTCCGTATGTAGATGAAATTATTGGGGATCATCAGTGCGGTTTTCGGCGTAATAGATCGACTATTGATCAGATTTTTGTATTCGACAGATAATGGAGAAAAAATGGGAGTATAAGGGTACAGTACATCAGTTATTCATAGATTTCAAAAAGGCTTATGACTCGGTTAAGAGGGAAGTATTATATGATATTCTTATTGAATTTGGTATTCCCAAGAAACTAGTTCGATTAATTAAAATGTGTCTCAGTGAAACATACAGCAGAGTCCGTATAGGTCAGTTTCTATCTGATGCTTTTCCAATTCACTGCGGGCTAAAGCAGGGAGATGCACTATCACCTTTACTTTTTAACTTCACTCTAGAATATGCCATTAGGAAAGTTCAGGATAACAGGCAGGGTTTGGAATTGAACGGGTTACATCAGCTTCTTGTCTATGCGGATGACGTGAATATGTTAGGAGAAAATACACAAACGATTAGGGAAAACACGGAAATTTTACTTGAAGCAAGTAGAGCGATCGGTTTGGAAGTAAATGCCGAAAAGACAAAGTATATGATTATGTCTCGTGACCAGAATATTGTACGAAATGGAAATATAAAAATTGGAGATTTATCCTTCGAAGAGGTGGAAAAATTCAAATATCTTGGAGCAACAGTAACAAATATAAATGACACTCGGGAGGAAATTAAACGCAGAATAAATATGGGAAATGCGTGTTATTATTCGGTTGAGAAGCTCTTATCATCCAGTCTGCTGTCCAAAAATCTGAAAGTTAGAATTTATAAAACAGTTATATTACCGGTTCTTCTGTATGGTTTTGAAACTTGGACTCTCACTCTGAGAGAGGAACATAGGTTCAGGGTGTTTGAGAATAAGGTGCTAAGGAAAATATTTGGGGCTAAGCGGGATGAAGTTACAGGAGAATGGAGAAAGTTACACGACACAGAACTGCACGCATTGTATTCTTCACCTGACATAATTAGGAACATTAAATCCAGACGTTTGAGATGGGCAGGGCATGTAGCACGTATGGGCGAATCCAGAAATGCATATAGAGTGTTAGTTGGGAGACCGGGGGGAAAAAGACCTTTAGGGAGGCCGAGACGTAGATGGGAGGATAATATTAAAATGGATTTGAGGGAGGTGGGGTATGATGATAGAGACTGGATTAATCTTGCACAGGATAGGGACCGCTGGCGGGCTTATGTGAGGGCGGCAATGAACCTTCGGGTTCCTTAAAAGCCATTTGTAAGTAAGTAAGTAAGTAAGTAAGTAAGTAAGTAAGTAAGTAAGTAAGTAAGTATTTTGTCCATTAATACCCATTATTTTGTATAATATTTTAATCCTTTTTCTACACAAATATTGCCATTTGAACGTAGTACACCCCATGTAATGGATCAGTCCACCCACCCCTTCAATATAGACTCCTCTATACCTGCTAATTCCGGATAAGCGTGGGCTTGTGGTAGACTAATTGGAAGCTAAAATAAAGTAAATCCATGGCGCTACAGCACATGAAGGGCCAAGACCGACCAAATGATTGCCGACCTTACGTCCACATCCCGACGCAGAAGTGAACTATCATACATGGAAACTACATCAAGTAAAATAATTAATTAAAGTGTACTGCTTAGAAAAAATTATGTAAAATTTAATTTAATTACTAATCTAAATATTAAGTAGTACAAAACCTCTTTTCCTACTAAGCCAATTATGTAAGACATTTTTAGGGCATTTTAAGGGCATTTTTGAATGATTTTGAGGTCATAAATGCATTGTTTTAGGACATTTTTTAATGATTTATAGGTCATCAAAATCCTAGCCCTAATCATAATATAAGCAGCAAGAAATTTCTCCTATTATCATAATAGCTTTATAATAATAAATTAATATTATCCATACCCAAACGCATCAGACTGTGCATTTGTAGATAGATAAGTAGGTAAACAGTCAGGAAACTGGAGAGATCGATAAAAGAGGAGACAAAGTGACAAATGGATGTAATGAACAGATTAATAGGCAAGTAATTAGATTAGACTAGACTAGACTAGACTAGATTAAAGGGGAGACTCCACAGTAAATCATGAAAATTTTCTAAAATATCTTTATTAAATAGCTATTAGAGCTCTAGAGTATGCCATTAGGAAAGTTCAGGATAACAGAGAGGGTTTGGAATTGAACGGGTTACATCAGCTGCTTGTCTATGCGGATGACGTGAATATGTTAGGAGAAAATCCACAAACGATTAGGGAAAACATGGGAATTTTACTGGAAGCAAGTAAAGAGATAGGTTTGGAAGTAAATCCCGAAAAGACAAAGTATATGATTATGACTCGTAACGAGAATATTGCACGAAATGGAAATATAAAAATTGGAAATTTATCTTTTGAAGAGGTGGAGAAGTTCAAATATCTTGGAGCAACAGTAACAACTATAAATAATACTCGGGAGGAAATTAAACACAGAATAAATATGGGAAATGCCTGTTATTATTCGGATGAGAAACTTTTATCATCCAGTCTGCTGTCGAAAAATCTGAAAGTTAGAATTTATAAAACAGTTATATTACCGGTTGTTCTGTATGGTTGTGAAACTTGGACTCTCACTTTGAGAGATTAAGAGTGTTTGAGAATAAGGTGCTTAGGAAAATATTTGGGGCTAAGAGGGATGAAGTTACAGGAGAATGGAGAAAGTTACACAACACAGAATTGCACGCATTGTATTCTTCACCCGACATAATTAGGAACATTAAATCCAGACATTTGAGATGGGCAGGGCATGCAGCACGTATGGGCGAATCCAGAAATTCATATAGAGTGTTAGTTGGGAGGCCGGAGGGAAAAAGACCTTTAGGCAGGCCGAGACGTAGATGGGAAGATAATATTAAAATGGATTTGAGGGAGGTGGGATATGATCACAGTCTACTATATAAAGTCGCGAAGCTTGAGGTGATTTTTTGCAAATCTCGTGATAAAGCGCTCCAAGCGGTTAGCAACTAGAAACAATAGACTGTCCACGGTCGACTTTGGACTATGTCGTATTTCCATCGAGTGCTAGCTTGTTGCGTATTTCACATTGATGCTTATGAAATGTTCGTTATTGGTTGTAATGAAAATGTTAAGGGCTAAAATACAATAATTGGAATAGGCCTAATAATATTTTACTAGAGACGTAGAAAAATTAAATTTGTTTTAATGAAATTTATTGATCACGTTTTATTTTCAATTCTGGTGGGATTATTATTGCTTAGGCCTACTTTTTTTTCAAAGGATATATTTTTAATTATAGCTGTTAATTTTGTTGTTGTTTTTGTTAGTTACTCTACTAGAGACGTAGAAAAAGTCTGTTACAATAAAATTTATTGATCACGTTTTATTTCCAATTCTGGTGTGATTATTATTGCTTAACCTCATCCCACTTTGTTAACTACGTAAGCCTACACTACAAGTACCGGTGCACTTAAGTTACTCCATTAATTCATATTTCCATTATTATTGTTGTAAAGGGAAATGCAAGTTAATATTTATTGGTTTCATAGTTAATTATCGCTATAATCTTGAATGAGTGCAGGGATTTTAGTAAATTTCAGTTCGTTTTGCACAAACAAAAACAATATTAACCTATTTCTTGCAGGTATCTTCGAGTTTATGGTGGAATTTAATATACTTCATTAAAGTAAGAAATTAACTTTATGCATTTAATATTTCAATAATGGAAGGAAGGTGTTAATTTTTCCAAAAGAACACGACAACGAAAGTGTAACATATATTGCTAGGAGAGAGATCTGCGATGATGAGGCGATAGTAACGATCCTAGTGGTGGGCAACTACCCATGTTTGCATTTTTACTACATATTGAGCTTCGCGACTGTATATGATGATAGAGAATGGATTAATCTTGCTCAGGATAGGGACCGATGGCGGGCTTATGTGAGGGCGGCAATGAACCTCCGGGTTCCTTAAAAGCCAGCAAGTAAGTAAGTAAGTAAGTAAGTAAGTTGTTAGAGACTAATGTGTCACTAGCATTAGAATCTCCTTCCCAGTGTTCCCAACTTAACGCACCAATAGTCGCACTTCAGGAAAGTTACAGGGAAGTGGGGCCAAGGATTTCGCAATGGGAGGATCTGACACGGAGCGATACTTCCTTCGAGAAGAAAGCAGTGCAGCGCGGACCGCGGGCCGCGGAGGGCTCGCAGACCAATGCAACCTTCAATTACAGCTTTCCTAGTTACGTAAATTGACCGTGCAGTATATCCGGGTCGTTTACTATACAACACCGAGCACCACGCGGACCTTTGACAGTGTGTGAGGATTTGCCGGCGTGAGCACATCGCAGAGGTCACACCGCGTGTTTCAAGTCCAGCGCAGGGAGAAAGCTCTGATTCCGCCGGTATGTACCGCTCAAACAGTCACAGTTCTATACAGATCTATGTAGCGTAATATAAAAACGGTTTAAGAAGATATTTGAGTAATTTTATTTTTTAAGAATTTATTATTTTAAAAATTCAAAACTATATTAACGCCTCATTTTAACTATAATATTAGTTAAAGCTATTTTTGTGCATGTTCATACAGTGCTGTGAAGAGAAAGATTTCTGTGAAAAACGGTATAAGAAAAAGTTTGTTATTCCAAAAACTTTTATAGACTATTTCAACTATTTTAATTTTTGTGAATATCCCCGAAAACATAATATTTTGACTGTTGTCTCTATTGTGATTGACAGATCAGGAAGAGAGAACATTTTTTAGACTAGTGTAACATCTATACTAATAATAAATCTGTAGCCGAAATTTTTCTGGCAATTCTCGATATTCCAAAAACAATTGGTCCTAATATATATATATATATATATATATATATATATATAATTAACCACCCTGAAACCGAAAATCGCTTTTTTGAAATTTTTGTTTGTATGTCTGTCTGTCTGTCTGTCTGGATGTTTATTACCTTTTCACGCGATAATGGCTGAACCGATTTATATGAAAATTGGAATATAAATTAAGTTCGCTGTAACTTAGATTTTAGGCTACATGACATTCAAAATACGTTATTTAAAAGGGGGGTTATAAGGGGACCTGAACTAAATAAATCGAAATATCTCACTTATTATTGATTTTTGTGAAATATGTTACAGAACAAAAGTTTCTTTAAACATTATTTCCGATAAGTTTTATTCCTTGCAAAATTTTGTTAGGACTGATATTTAATGAGATAAATGAGTTTTAAAATTAAAATAATTGCCATCTAAGGACGTACAGTGAAATAAAAAACAAATGACTTCGTCTATAAGGGGCCTTGGACAACAACAATCGAAAGCTATGAAAGATGGCCTACAGAGAATGTTTCTGTGTTTGTATGAAGTAATATCTATACTAATAATAAATCTGTAGCCGAAATTTTTCTGGTAATTTTCTATTTTCCAAAAATAATTGGTCCTAACATATATAATTAACCACCCTGAAACCGAAAATCGCTTTTTTGACATTTTTGTCTGTCTGTCTGTCTGTTACCTTTTCACACGATAATGGCTGAACCGATTTATATGAAAATTGGAATATAAATTAAGTTCGCTGTAACTTAGATTTTAGGCTATATGACATTCAAAATACGTTATTTAAAGGGGGTTGTAAGGGGGTCTGAATTAAATAAATCGAAATATCTCGCTTATTATTGATTTTTGTGAAATATTTTACAGAACAAAAGTTTCTTTAAACATTATTTTCGATAAGTTTTATTCCATGCAAAATTTTGATAGGACTGATATTTAATGAGATAAATGAGTTTTAAAATTAAAATACAATGCCATCTAAGGCGGTGTAATGAAATGAAAATAAATGACTACGTCTATAAGGGGCCTTGGTCGACAACAATCGAAAGCTGTGAAACATAGCCTACAGAGAATGTTTCTGTGTTTGTATGAAGTAATATCGAAAGCTAAATTAACCGATTTGTATAATTAATTATTATTTCACCATTGCAAAGTGTAGTTTTTCTAGATGGACATAATGCTATAATGTTATTACAGTAACTTCTGAGTGCTCTCTGGACCAAAATGACCGCGTTTTAATTATTTAAATACAATTTAAATTAAGTAACATATTAAACGATTTATCCTTCTATCAAACACGAATGTTCTCTAGATCAAACGTCCTATTTTAATTATGTAATTACTTTATATTTATTTCTAACAGGTGCAGCAGAGCGCACGGGTACGGCTAGTATTATTATAATGTAATACTCTGATTTACGCTACGGTTTCCACCGTTTTCCATAAAGAACTTCAATATGATACACCAATACATATTTAAGGCGATAGAATGACAAAAATGCTAAACATAAAGTACTATTTCCTACCATATTATTAACAGGTATAATTTTAAAACTGGCCAAAATCTGCAAAAAAAATTATATATAATAAATTTTCAGTCACATTTATAAATATCCTCAATTTCTTAAAATTACATTATTTAAAGTCGCTTCAACTACCAGGTCACTGTTCGACTGTCTATACATTTTTGTTAATAAACCTACGGTATATTACGTTGCTGTCATCTATCGGCACGTCTGCGAACCATTATGCCACCTACTGGACATATCTCTAGATATATCCACGAAATACAATCAGCAGGGATTAATGTCTTGTGAAAGTGGGTGTGTAATGGAAATAGGTACCTATCCAGTATTTAGCTTTTTAATATGATCGAAAAATACTACTAAACCCCCGTCAAATTGGTTGAATCCGGGAATAGAACCCGTTACCTCCGAAATAAAATTTGAAAGGCATGTTGGTCCGACAAGTTAACAAATTTAAAGAAACAAATATCAAAAGTCCTTCAATAACTGTCTATTCAAAAATACAAAATATTACATAGGTTACATGAACATATTCTGACTAGCGCTTTCGCTATTATAATAGCATCTTCAGGTCAGACTTTTGTGATGTTAGGCTTTTCATATAAAGACATGGATGGACAAGTAACGTCGAAAAATGTTAAAGTACATGACGTGAAGATATAAAAATACAATTATAAGAAAAGTAAAATGACTTATTAACAGTCTGAGATATATATATATATATATATATATATATATATATATATATATATATATATATATATATATATATATGGCAGTAAAACCTGCATGAGGTCTCAAAAATTAATACATAAAAATATTTGACATGTGTGCAAGTAATATATCACAATATGTTAAAAAATTAAAGTCTGCATATATATTTTGCAGACTTTAATTTTTTAACATATTGTGATATATTACTTTCACACATGTCAAATACTTTTATGTATTAATTTTTGAGACCCCATGCAGGTTTTACTGCCATATATATATCAGACTGTTAATAAGTCATTTTACTTTTCTTATCATTGTATTTTTATATCTTCACGTCATGTACTTTAACATTTTTCGACGTTACTTGTCCATCCATGTCTTTATATGAAAAGCCTAACATCACAAAAGTCTGACCTGAAGATGCTATTATAATAGCGAAAGCGCTAGTCAGAATATGTTCATGTAACCTATGTAATATTTTGTATTTTTGAATAGACAGTTATTGAAGGACTTTTGATATTTGTTTCTTTAAATCCGAAATAAAAGTTCATTATTATTATTATTATTACTATTATTATTATTATTAATACCACTGAACTATCTTGCTCGGTTACTCAGTTTTGTAACATTTGCTTATTACATAGCTTCTATAACAATTTTATGTACGTAGTTGTCATGAAGATCGCGTTTCAAGAAAAATATTAATTAAGTTTGTTAGATTTCATTATGCATCGTTATCAATTAAATTCACTCGTAAACAATGACTAATATAAACAAAATAAAATTATTCCAACAGTTTAGTTTCTATTTCGTGAAAATTCTACATCATCCATACATTATTGAAATCTTTTCACATTGAAAATTATTTTAAAATCTGTCATTTTTAACAAAAATGCTCAATAAAGACCAGTCCATTCATATTCTATAAAAGTCCGATCTGTAACTCACAAAGCTCTTTCAAACGCCTAACCTCTCTAGCCACCAGCTTAACTAAGAAGAGTAAAGTGTTGCGGAACGAACAAGGCGCTAGTAGAATAATTTAAAAGTAGCAATGTGATAGTGCTCTAGCCTAGAAACATAAAAATTTCTCTGATAGTTTTTAATATGGGTATTTCAATTATTATTAATTAATTTTTAGGAACATGCAGGCTGTCGGAGAATTATCTGTAACTTCTCAAGAGTAATTTTTTTTTAATCGATAATAGAGATAGACAAAACAATAAGACTTAAAAATATGAAACAACATTACTTTCATAAAGTTTGCTCCATTTCACACATGATGCCCGCAATATCTATTCGAAAATCGAATGCGCACAAATCATTATTACATTTTTAATATGAAATTTCTTCTATAGCTGGGATTTTGCAAATTTCAAAGTTCGTACACAAGTGAAGGATGTGATGTACATTTGATCCTTCACGTAACCCCAGAGGAAGAAATCCAATGGAGTCAGATCAAACAATGGTGGAGGTCTCGCAGTGGATATGCATCTTCCAATCCATCTTCCAGGAAAATGTATAATAATGTTTACTTCTGCACCCGCTCAACGCAGACTTCCACTTCTTGTGACAACATAGGACAAAACCCAGAAAAGAAAGCCTTTCAGTTTCTATAAAAAGGAAATTTAATCTTCACTCTCCTGTTAGGAGACGAAATAGATTCGCTACATTTACAGTTTAAGATACCACCATTGAACTGAAATAGATTAAAATAGAAAATATCGCTACTTTTCGCATTTCATGTCATACTCGTAGTTTAATGATATTGCATCTTCACTTTCGAGTTTGTGTCGATAATAACAAGACAGGGCAGCGATCAGAAAGACTGTCTTTGCTTATATTAAGATTTCACCTCAGCGCCCGCATAAAATAAGGCAGGAAATACAAGAAAACTAACATCGTAACTGGTTGCGTGTAAATCCCTTCGAGCTGCGATTAACATGTACCGAAAGCGATAGGTCGAACGTGAGGTCGTCGCTAAGCAACTCATCTGTAAGAGTTAACACTTTCCCCAATTAGCTGGGAGCAAAGACATTCTCTCGTGAGATAGTAATCTTTCTTCAATTGTCTAGCGCTAAGATTCACAGATTTGAGTCATGATACAAACATGAGAATAAATTGTGGAGATTCACGAGGAACTGATCCCAACGGAAGCAATGTTAAATTAAACAGGAAGAACATTTTACATAATCAAATTCTTCTTAAGTTTTCGCGTGCCTCTTCTTGCCGGTTACACAAAAGATGTAAAATGCATACAGTAAATATGTCTAACAGATTTGGACGCATCATTAGTTAAACGGCTAGAGTTTCGGCTTTCCACGCAGTTGACTTAAGTCCAATTTTCAACGACTCTAAGTGAATTTTGTGGTTTTTTGAGAGGTTTCTTCATGATTACATATTTATAATTTCTGTAATTATAAATGAAAGTCACATTTATCTGTGATTCAGTAGCAACCGAGAAGGGAATTGCAGTGCCATACGTAATCTCGACGTGAACTCCATGAAATCTATAAGACTATTGTTCTCTAAATAGGGTTGTTTATACTGTACATTTCAGATCCCAGATTTGAGTGAGTTGCAATTATTAGAATTGCCATACGTTAGTTTAACAAAGTTTAGTCGAATTTTAAATAGACTGCTCTCTAGATGTATTGTATCTGAGTAAGTGGATACGTGGAAATTTAGTCGCAAAATTTTTTATTTGATAACATTTTAAATTATATATTCGAACAGAATTACCGACACAAAATATTTTATAATATAGGGAAGTTAAGTGCACTATGTTTTAGGGTTTTCTTAAGCTATTATTTCAATACGTTTTCATGCTTAAAATTGTAATCATAAAATTCTATGTAGGATTATATTTATTTGACTAGTAATTAAACAAAGCTCTTCTTCTATTCCAGAAATAGGCCTAATACAATAAAACACAGAAAAATGCATCGAATTATATATATATGCAACCGAGTTTAATTGGAAAATAATAACAATCGGTATCCACCTAACATTTCAAAATGTTTCACAAGAGCTCCTGCGGTTAGATTCTTCTCTCGATTTTTCTTTTTACAAAAGTTGGGAAAATAATTTGCTGATCATTTACCAGAACAAAACTAGAATTTCACGTAGGGTGGTGCATCTGATGCTCGTAGACATCCACTCAAATTAATAAATATCAAATAAGCAACATGTTTTAGCAAGAGTAATATTCTAGCTGGTGCTAATTCAACCGTCTTTTCCACTCTTCGCTGTGGATATTTGGATATTGTCATCATATCAACAGCACATAAAAATCAACTTCATTTTCAGCATTTCTAGTCCATTGTGCTAGCTATCATGTTTCTAGAGTACTATGTTTGATTTCACAGTATAAAGACAAGGGTTAAAGTACTTTTTACACAAATTTGCAATAAACTCTTGCTTAAACAATTAAATTAATATTAAATGTCTAAATATGTGTATAACTTAAAAAAAATGAAAAATTATGTGCACCATGGCATTACCAGAGCAGGAAAACTTCCGGTCTCCATCAACAAACTTTTACGAACTTCCGGTATCTACAGAGTACCGACGGTTACCGGCCAAATAAAGCAATGCATGCACTGTTTATTTCATAAATAAAATAGTAAAATATAACATTTCCTTCACAACTAATTATTTTATTCATTTTGTAATATCGACACTTTTGTATTATTTTTTACTTGAACATTGTAATTGGGTTTTGCCTGTTATGTTCATAAACAAATAATAGTACATTATGCAACGAGCCTATAATGGTAGTAATTAAGACGCGAGTATGTTTGTTTATGAAACGAGCGCAAGCGAGTTTCATAATTTTCATACGAGCGTCTTAATTACTATTATAGGCAAGTTTCATACGACTTTTTATGCTCGACCATATTTCTAACTTGAAATTATTCAGAAGTATTCATGTTATGGTTATGTAAGTGAGGAGTGAACTGACCTGAATTGTGAGATGTGCGCAGACGCGAACGTATTGATTTTTTTTCCGAAACACGAATGTCATTGACCTTGATATAATCTAGAGAATAACATGAAGATTAGGCTTGATATAACCTGGAAATTGATTTAGAATTGAAAAACGTGATGACAAATTGAACATATTTGAATATTATTTACAATTAACGCTAATTATTATAGTAACAGAACATAACCTTCTGTGACAGTATTGGATTTCCAGCTTCCGTGACTTTTCGTTAATTGTCTTTCGATTGCATATCCGAGAATAATCGATACTTGCGGTTTTATAATGGTACAATCAGTACAAAGGTGATTTTTCATTGGCTAAACAACTGAATTATAATGAATAGGTGTACTTTAATGAGGTGCATTAAAGGGCTACTACCAGGTGTATAATTACTACATTTCGGCATGGTCGAGCATAAAATAAATAAAAATCTAGGAGCAATATTCTTAAAAAAGAAAAAAAAAGAAAATGTTATGTTTTATTTAACGACGCTCGCAACTGCAGAGGTTATATCAGCGTCGCCGGATGTGACGGAATTTTGTCCCGCAGGAGTTCTTTTACATGCCAGTAAATCTACTGACATGAGCCTGTCGCATTTAAGCACACTTAAATGCCATCGACCTGGCCCGGGATCGAACCCGCAACCTTGGGCATAGAAGGCCAGCGCTATACCAACTTGCCAACCAGGTCGACTGAAAAAAAAAAAAAAAAAAAAAAAAAAAAAAAAAAAAAGTTTCTCGGAATTAAACAAATCTCTGACTTCAGAGTGAATGCGGTTAATTTAATTTTACTTTCCAAATGAATACCTTTAGGGTATTTAGAAGTAATTTACAAGACCGTCGTCTGATATTGCATGTTTGCGTATTTACCTTCATCACTATGTCACGAGTAAATGTAGGAAGGACCCTGCAAGTTCCGCGGTCAGGTGCGTGACATCAAGGAAAGAACAGTTGAAGGACGACGAAACAGGAAGTTGAGTTAATTATACAGATTTACTGTATTTTATTTTATAGCAAATTAAAAAGGCAGAGCTATTAATTGCTGATTAACTGTTAAGTTATTTAAATTAATAAATAACGACTTTGTTGTATTAACATTTTAAATAATGATGTTATTGTACCTGATTGACTAGTTCGGATGTTTTTTAAATCATCTGCTGAATTCTAGCGAGTTCCCGCTCTGTCGTCTTTGTTTCCTGTTATGGTGGGGTGTGTTCATTATTGTATCGAAAAGAGTGAGTGTTCTGAAATTCAATCGAGTGTTTAGGATGTGTTGTGGGTGTGTTTTTGTCTGTTTATAAATTTCGCATTGTTCTAGAGCAGTGATGTCAAAGCAAGCGCATTTTTCTGACCTTTACATCGTGTGCGCGCATTAAGCGCTAGGTATGGAAGGAGGAAGGATTATGTAAGATGATAAAAGCAGCCTTTTGAATTAAAAAAACAGTGGTGCACAAATTTCATCAAACGGAACGTGAAATTTTATGTAGTTATTTCTATATGGCTTCTTTCTGTTTGATATTATCTATAGACCTATTGTCTGTAAAACAAAGGTGCTAACACCAATTTCTTAATATTTCACTTGTGTTTTAAACGTTAATAACATAATAAGGAGTTAAGAAGGAATATTCACATAAATTCCATAGTAGTACAACTATACTGTACTAAGTGGATGAAACACATCATTCATAAAGAAAGTGAGATCCCAAAAAAGAGATTGAGTATGAGATGATAAGTTGGAATTGATATTGATGGCATCCTTAGCCTTATAAAAGTAATCAATAAACTAATCAAAACAATATTATAATACAAAGCAAAGTTTCCTAGGCACTGTATCTGTTTTAAGTGTAACTAATATTATAAAACAAAACTCTTATCGCATTATGCTTTTAAGATGATATTGGTGAGCAATGTCCTATCATCAGAATATTAAATTATTTTCTCGAAATCTGCTGAAGCTATAGAGCTGACTTTTTTACAACACATGGACACATATCTTTCGCTTATGATGTAACAGTAGTTGCTTTGTTAATTAATTTTCTTACAAACATTTTCCATGCGAATATCTTCAAAATTTTCAATACACTATCTTCAGTAATACGTATTTACTATATATTACATTTACGAAAACATTGTTTCAGTACCTGTAAGGCTACTAAGTAAACTTATCTGAAAATTTCACTTTTCTATAAAAAAAAAGTTAAGAAAATATTCCTTTTGAATAAAAAAGCAAATTTGTGAAAAATGAGCACTGAAATTAAAACTTACTTTCTTATAATGTGCTTATAGTTCTCAGACAAATCTAAAAATTAACATGGATACAGTTTTAATAAGTTCTCTTCCCTTTATCCATTGAATAAGTGCTGGCCATCCCTGAATATAGCTCGACCAAGCGGCATATACCACCTCTTTCGTCTGTTTCTTTCCTTTCCGCTCTAAAGCGCGCGCTTGCGCCAATGGGCATCAGTTGACATGACTTTCTAGAGTATCGAGTTTCTAGTGTATTTGGTTGAATTTGTAGTATTTTCATGTCTGTGTTTATATTACTGTAGTCGTGGTTGGAATTTATTAATCTTTAAAGGCTTATTTTGTGAATAATTATGTAAACCTGCCCCAAATACGAGTAGCTTGGGAGCGAAGATATTTTTGCATCGAAATATTCATTCCATATTGTGCCAACATTTATTTCATATTTTGGCAAAATTTTCATATTGTGCCTGTCTCTAGCTATAATGCTTTTGAAGTATTCACAAATAGTGAATGTAGAGGAACCATTTCTAAATAAACATTGAGCTTAAATGCACAACATGCTTCATGCGATCAAAATAACATATACATTGCTTGCAGACATTCTTATTCACGTTTAAGCATCTGTAGATCGTGATAGGTTTGTTTGGATACTTCACAAAACGTCAAGTCTCTATACATGAAATTGCTGGTTATGAATACACATCGAAGTTTTTATTCATTGTAAAAATAGATGGTGATGCACATAATATTTCGATCTCTCATCGTATTTTCCATACAAGTCAATATACTGTTTGATAGGTAGACTATATACACACTTCAAGAGACGTTATTTATATTTAAAAAAGCATCACGTGTCGTCTTATGACAAGCAAATTTCATATAATCAGTTACTTTCTGAATTTAATTATAAAACTTTAACATCTCGACGATTAATAAATAGTCAAATTTTACTCTATAAGACTGTTAACGGTATATTGAATAACTGTGATTTTCTTAAATTCCTTCAGTTAAATGTAAAAAAAAAAACAGAATCACGTCATAGGCAACCTTTTGTTATTCCCATTCCTAGAACTGTTTTCTTCAAGAACTCTCCATTGTTTGTTATGTGTAATACTTACAACTCTCTGTCTTTAAACTGTGATTCTCAATTAGATTTCAGTTTAACAGTTGAAACATTCATACAATATTAAAAAAAATTGTATTTCCTTAGATATTTAAATTATGAAGAAGTGTATTATAATGTTTTTACTCTAGTTTTTAAATAATTTTGCATCATTATATTGACATTTGGCACTATATTAACTGCAATACTATATTCTGGTATCTATTACCGTCATGTATTTTCTTTCTTTCGTTTGTGTTGTTTGTTTTGTTGTTTTTTTTTTCTTATTATGTATTTTGTGTCTGTATCTGTGTAAGCCACCTGTAATTGGAAGCCTGCTTCTGTTGGTGGTGGATTTAAATAAATAAATAAATTAATTAATTAATTAAAATTATCTCCTACATCCAGACAAAGTGTACTAGATCCATCTACAGCTATACTTAATCAAAATGTGTAATGTCATACTGTACGCATTATTAATTAAGTTGATATATAATTAATTAAGTTGATATGTAATTAATTAAGTTGATATGTAATTAATTAAGATGATATGTAATTAATTAAGTTGATATGTAATTAATTAAGATGATATGTAATTAATTAAGATGATATGTAATTAAGTTGATATGTAATTTAGTTGATATGTAAAGAAATTAAGGTAATATGTAATTAAGATATTTAATTAAGTTGATTTGTAATTAATTAAGGTGATTATGTCATTACTTAAATTGGTAATAGTTGGGTGAAATAGAAGTAATAAGTTAGGTTTACTTTTGCTTATTGTAGGCGTTATTATAGAATAGTTTTTATTTATAGTCCTAGGTTTATTGCATCTATTTATTTACTGTTAGAAATAAATTTAGGTTTATTTTATTATTTTTCTTTTATTGCTGTAATTATTGCAGAATTATAATGGTATTATTGTATATTATATATCACTGCCACCGGGTGTATACTCAATTGTAGTATTAATAAATACATACATACATAACATAACATAACATAACATAACATAACATAACATAACATAACATAACATAACATAACATAACATAACATAACATAACATAACATAACATAACATAACATAACATACATACATTATGAGCTACACACTACAAGGTACTGTATGAAACAGGATTCTGTACAGCAACAACATCTTAGTCTTTTCTCTTTATTCACGGATTACGTTCCTGTTCTAACTATAGACTTTACTGGTCACGAAATCTTATTCCCAGATGTCCAGTTGTTTCTTATCCTACATATTTATAACCCATCATTATTGTTAGATACACGCGGTCTTAAATAATTTTAAAATGTTTTTTTTAGATTGTATTTACAGGATCTTCCAAAAAATGCAATCATTTTAAATTGCCACATTTATGCTACTATATTACGTATATTAATGATTTTGATGTTGAAAAATTCTGATAGCTGTAAGTTTGATGAGTTTTATATGATATTCTTATTGAATTTGGTATTCCCAAGAAACTAGTTCGATTAATTAAAATTGTCTCAGTGAAACGTACAGCTGAGTTCGTAAAGGTCAGTTTCTGTCAGATGCGTTTCCAATTCAATGTGGGCTAAAGCAAGGAGATGCACTATCACCTTTACTTTTTAACTTCGCTCTATAATATGCCATTAGGAAAGTCCAGGATAACAGACAGGGTTTGGAATTGAACGGGTTACATCAGCTGCTTGTCTATGCGGATGACGTGAATATGTTACGAGAAAATCCACAAACGATTAGGGAAAACACGGGAATTTTACTGGAAGCAAGTAAAGAGATAGGTTTGGAAGTAAATCCCGAAAAGACAAAGTATAAGATTATGTCTCGTGACCAGAATATTGTACGAAATGGAAATATAAAAATTGGAAATTTATCTTTTGAAGAGGTGGAGAAGTTCAAATATCTTGGAGCAACAGTAGGCCCTAACAAATATAAATGATACTCGGGAGGAAATTAAACACAGAATAAATATGGGAAATGCCTGTTATTATTCGGTTGAAAAGCTTTTATCATCTAGTCTGCTGTCAAAAATCTGAAAGTTAGAATTTATAAAACAGTTATATTACCGGTTGTTCTTTATGGTTGTGAATCTTGGACTCTCACTTTGAGAGAGGAACATAGGTTAAGGGTGTTTGAGAATAAGTGCTTAGAAAAATATTTGGGGCTAAGAGGGATGAAGTTACAGGAGAATGGAGAAGTTACACAACACAGAACTGAACGCATTGTATTCTTCGCCTGACATAATTAGGAACATTAAATCCAGACGTTTGAGATGGGCAGGACATGTAGCACGTACGGGCGAATCCAGAAATGCATATAGAGTGTTAGTTGGGAGGCCGGGGGGAAAAAGACCTTTAGGGAGGCCGAGACGTAGATGGGAAGATAATATTAAAATAGATTTGAGGGAGGTGGGGTATGATAGAGAATGGATTAATCTTGCTCAGGATAGGGACCAATGGCGGGCTTATGTGAGGACGGCAATGAACCTCCGGGTCCCTTAAAAGCCTTTTGTAAGTAAGTAAGTAAGTAAGTTTGATGATATGATTTCTTAAGTGAGATCCATCGGCAACCATCACCACTATCCAAACGTCAGCTGAAACTATTCACTACTTTTTTTTAGCAATTCTCTATACAGGGATCTGAACACACCACTAATTCCAAACAATCCAAGTGCCAATAATTTTGCACGACTTATATCACCGAGTCCACCAGCTCTGCGACCTTCAGCTGCCGAAGTATTGGAGCAGTTCACACAAACCCGTCAATGAAGTTAATGAGCCGTGCTAATCGGTGCATGTTCCAGTCGTAAGGCTGCGCCAATTGGAAGAGAGCTGCTACATGCCTGTGTGGAAAGGGCACTTGGACTCCTATCCATTGATAACAAACCTGGATAGCACGCTTAAATAAACATCTATAATAATTCCGGTCACGTAACTTTGACCTTTAAGAATGTAACAACAGGCTGCTGATTGATGCTTAAGTTCATAGCGTTTTTGTTTTCCATGGCAACAAGGCTTTAACTTATAAGACATTTGTTTGGAGGTTGTCATTTGTCATTTAATGCCATAGTATCACCAGCGAATAGGGATTATAAAGAATGGACACTGAGCGAAAATTCCTGTGTTTTGTTTCTCTGTGCGCCAGCGTTTAGTTCCACTTTCAAGCGCTAGAGGTTAGTGTAATCGAGCATACGCTAAGATAATAATTGAGAATAGAGGATCCAAACATCGCCTACCTTATTGCATAATCCAGTAACGCTTTGCTTCAAATAAATTCAAGTTAACGGCTTTTCCTTATTTCTCAGTGACAAACTAGTTGTAATAATAATATTTTATATTTGAGATATAGTAAATTATATTATAAAATAATATAATACATTATAAAATTAAGTATCGAATTCGTTTAATATTTATATATAATATAATATAGGTATATGGTTTTACTTCTCGTAAGAGTTTTGTTTTTCCATTTTCAGCGCTATCAAATCATTACATATTTTAATTGTTGTTGGGGTCAACGTCTCAACTCTCATTATGAAGGAACTCTAGAGTCTAGATATTACAGTTAATGACGGATTTATTATTTTATGGATCCAATTTATTTTACTTGAGTACATAATGTACCTAGATGTATTAATTATATGTGTTATATTTCCGCTGTGTCGACTGCTAGCTGGTGTGATGTCAGCGCCAACTCTAGGGAGAAAGCAGAATCTCACGCTTTAGCTGGCTTGAAGGTCATTGAAATCAGTCCGGTTACATCAAAGGTACCGACGGGAAGTGTCCATTCTTTATAATCCCTATTCGCTGGTATCACATTCTAGTACAGCAGTTTTTTTTTATAATAACTGCTTCCCATTGAAGGTAGCCCAGAAGGACTCAGTATACTCTCCTACATAAATTTTACAATATTAAATGTTTACATAAATTTTGTAGAAAGAAAATTAAAATAAACATATATGAATTATAAAGTGAAGAAAAGAAAAAAAAATTAAACAGAGTGAATATGATGACTCAGAATTTGGAAGAGCGTTTCAAAACTGAAGTTATGATGTCAGCAGTAAGTGTCTGTGGTAGTTCAAAAATCTTCCTGAAGCTTTCAAAGCACTTGGGAATCACACCACGAGCTCCAATAAGAAGGCCAATCACCTCAATGTCTTCAAGCTGGTATTATGCTTTGAAGTAATCAATTGTTCGCAGATAAATGTTGATCTTTTCTTTATTGACATCCTCCGGCTGGCTACTCCCCGTTTCAATCCTTATGGTAGGATCAATTATATATCCTTTCTTGGTAGTCTGGGAATACGCTATGATGTCAATACGTCTAGAGGAGCCATTAGTAGCAAGGCAAAAAACTTCCTCTTCTACTACCCAAGACTTTTTTCTTAAAGCAGATGCAATTAAGGATCGAACATGATGGTGTCTGGCATTTCGGAGGAGTAAACCTCTGTTACACTGACCCTGGACGTGGGCAAGGGTTTCAGTCTCCGGGCAGCCATGTCTGCACCGGGATCCGTCCAAAGAGCGACCAGGTACTCCTCTAACTGCTGCTGAATTGGCTTTCATTTTGAGGCAGGTTACCCATTCAGATGTAGATAGTCCAGACTTATTAAAAATCCAGGCGTTGGCTTTAGGTACTTGGCTGTACAATTCTACACCTCTGCCTTTTCCAGGCATTACTTTCCAGATTCGAATTCTGCATTTCTTAATTCCTCTCGGAAATCGGTCGCCATTGTTATTCCATTTCAACACGCTTGGGATAATATGAACATTGAAAGTAAAACTCAATTTAGGCACTTAAAATTAAAAATATCTGATTCTGATATAGGCTACATAAGCTACATTCACTCTCTATACAACTATATACGTCAAATAACGCGCGCTGGAATAACGATGGCTGATTTATCGGCATTTCCCGCGCAAAGGATTACGGTACTCTGGATATTCACGGACTCTGGTCTAGTATATACAGTCACGAAGCTTGAGGTGATGAGAGTACTAGGAACAATAGACTGTGCTGATACTATTTCGTATTGTCTGCGATGAGGCGATAGTAGCGAACCTAGTGGTTAGCAACTATCTATGGATGCATATTCCCTACGTATTAAATT
Organism: Periplaneta americana; assembly: GCF_040183065.1. NCBI lineage: Eukaryota > Metazoa > Arthropoda > Insecta > Blattodea > Blattidae > Periplaneta > Periplaneta americana. The sequence continues at coordinate 27,566,246 of NC_091123.1, read as the reverse complement.
TCATGACTGTATCTACTAGACTGTGATAGTATTGTGTTACTGAATACGACTTGAATTCTTAAACTTTGACAAAGTTTGTGTTAATTATGTGCTAAAGGAAATGGAGTGTCAAAGTAGAAAAAAAAAACAAACATTTCCTATGGTTTCTTTTTAGTTTAAGGAAAGAGGATGGTATTTTTTGGTGAAAAATGAGTAAATTAAAGAAAAGTTCTTTAAAATATTCTGTGATATGTATGGAATGCATAGGGTAACATTTAGTGGATATTTGTGCCCTTATCGGATGTTGAGTCGCCATTTTTAAACTTCCTGCGTTATGGATTTTTAAATCACTCGCCCACTTTTATTGTTGTTTCCTGTAAATTAAATTTTAAAAAATTGTTTTTCTTTAAAATACCTTTTGATATGTTTGGAATGCATTGCCTAACATTTTGTGGGTATTTGTGCCCTTATCGGATGTTGAGACGTCATTTTTAAACTTCCTGCGCTATGGATTTTTAAATCACACGCCCGCTTTTATCGGTTTCCAGTAACTTCATTTTTTTTTTGCTACATTGCCAGACAAAAATGGATATAATTTCTGAACTATTAAAGATACATGCATGACATTTAGAGCACACATTCTTTAGACTATTAGGAAACTTTTCTCTGTAACAGAATTTTGTTAATTGATTTCATTTTAAAAATACGTCCGTTTGTTTGCAAGAAAGGAAATCAGAAAAGTGTTATTAAATTTTAATTGTTTATTTTACAAACGTAGGGACTAATATCAAAATTCTGTTACAGACAGTTTGTAGAACATACTTTTGCAAATACATTGCAAAAACTGTTTGAATCTATCTTTAAAAACGGTTTAGATATATCGGTTTTAGTACTATGCTGCATTGGGTATATATATATTTTTTTCAAATTTCAGCCCCCAAATAATTTTTTTTTTTAAATATTTTTATTTGGTTGAGTTGTCACAGCTATGAGCTCTCTACATACAAAAAATTAATATTTTACACCAAATAGGAAAAAAGTTAAAAAAAATACCATCCTCTCCCCTTAACCGAAAGAAAAAAGGCATCGGAGACCTCTAGAAGCATTTGTACCAGTTACGAGGAACGCTATCAGGGGAGATACGGCCCGAAAACTGTTTCCTCATTTCAAAGAGGGTCGTTGTCCATTTTGATATGAATGATCCTCCACGTTCAGGAAGACTCTCGAACTTTGATAAAGACGTTTAAACGGTTTTAATCCACTACGATCCACGTCATTCAACTGAGGAATTGGTCCATATGATTATTTGTGACCAATCAACCATCGTGCAACATTTGCATTCCCATAGCCAAAGTTAAAAATTGTTTGTATGGGTACTACGTACGTCTTGAGCGAAAACAATAAATATCAGCGTGTTATCATTAATAATAATCTAAGTTGGAATTTTCAAGTTAAAGAAACGATAAAAAAAATCTGTTCCTCCATTCACTCTTTGAGTCGCTTGAGAAACTTCTTGCCCCAGCAACTAAAACTTACCCTAGTACAAACCCTAGTAATGCCGCATTTCGATTATTGTGACGTTTTGTTAAGTGACCTAAGTTCTGAACTGTCAGTCAAGTTACAGCGAGCTCAGAATATATGCGTCAGATACGTGTGCAACATCCGACAATATGATCACATATCACCGTCCTTCGTAAGTCTCTCGTGGCTCCGACTTAAAGAACGCAGAACTTTACACTCTTTGTCTTTACTCTTTCGAATTCTGCACACCTCAACACCAAATTACCTTTCGTCTCGTTTCTCTTATCTATACTCTAACCACGACGTAAATACCAGATCACTTATCTGTGGCACGCTAAATATACCTCTTCATAGAACATCTTGTTATTCCTCATCTTTTACAATATCCACCTCGCGTCAATGGAATTCCTTGTCACAAAGTATTAGGGGCTGCAAGACAACAAACACCTTTAAGAACAGCTTAAAAGATAACCTTATTAGTATTTCAGTCCAATCATACTGATTTTAACTATCACTGACTACACTGTTACTTTTTTCTTTAGACATCATCCTGATTGTGCCGTATTTTCAAAATTGTCTCATAATAATCTCTTTCTATTATCTAATATTATTTGAAATATATTAACATTCTATGTATTTTAGTTTAATTCTGCTACACAGTTTATTTCAGTGTTTAATTAATAGTTCATAGGATTTTGTTGTTTAATTCGTAAATAACTCTTGTATACATGTAACTCTCATCTAAATCAAATTGTTGAATTCTTTGTAAGTTCATGGATATGTATATACACTTTTTACTGGTTGAGTGGAACAGAAGGCCTTGCGGCCTTAACTCTGCCAGCTAAAATAAATAATCATCATCATCATTATTATTATTATTATTATTATTATTATTATTATTATTATTATTATTAATTTGTGCTTCTTTGCTTGCTCCGTTTAGCATGTCAACAACATCGGTCATAAAAATCTGACTTTTCAGGAATAGCTCCCTGTAAAGCTGACATGAATTAGTTCAAGGAAAAAATTGTTCCGAGGCCGGGAGTCGAACCCGGGACCTTTGGCTGAGCGCGCCAATGTTCTACCAACTGAGCTACCCAGGAACTCTACCAGACCTCGGCTCAATTATTCCCTTTTATATCCACATGACATAACACTTCAACACTTGACAAAGGACTAAAAAAACTAGATTTAGTGGATAAACCACCGTGTTGGCAACACTGCTCCTGTTTGAGTTTAGTGAATGCCACTCGCAATGCATTCGTTAGTTAAAAAACTTCATTTTTGTTCGTTAAGAGATCATTATTGCACACCACTATACCGTTTTCGCTGAAAGAAAAATCTTAATGTAAACATAAGCACGTTGCTGTCGTACCCGTGATTGGCTCCCCGTCGAAACACTCACATGACGCAGGAAAATATAGTTCGTATTTGGAAACCATAATCTTGTATTATTTGAGAGTAAAAAATTGAATTCTAGTTGTTAAATACGATAAAACATATAACTTCACTTATATGTAAAACGCTATTTAAAAGAAAAGCTACTTTTATATTTTGTTATGTACTATGAACGCGGATGAATACCGACAGTAATAGCGAGGTAGTCTGTTCTTGTAACAAGCTGGCGTCACTTGAACTCGTAGTTGTTCACGTAAGCACGCGATAGATAGATAGATAGATAGATAGATAGATAGATAGATAGATAGATAGATAGATAGATAGATAGATAGATAGATAGATAGATAGATAGATAGATAGATAGATAGATAGATAGATAGATAGATAGATAGATAGATAGATAGATAGATAGATAGATAGATAGATAGATAGATAGATAGATAGATAGATAGATAGATAGATAGATAGATAGATAGATAGATAGATAGATAGATAGATAGATAGATAGATAGATAGATAGATAGATAGATAGATAGATAGATAGATAGATAGATAGATAGATATAGATATAGATATAGATAGAGATAGATAGATAGAGATAGATAGATAGAGATAGATAGATAGAGATAGATAGATAGAGATAGAGATAGATAGATAGAGATAGAGATAGATAGATAGAGATAGATATAGATATAGATATAGATATAGATATAGATATAGATATAGATATAGATATAGATATAGATATAGATATAGATATAGATAGATAGATAGATAGATAGATAGATAGATAGATAGATAGATAGATAGATAGATAGATAGATAGATAGATAGATAGATAGATAGATAGATAGATAGATAGATAGATAGATAGATAGATAGATAGATAGATAGATAGATAGATAGATAGATAGATAGATAGATATATAGATAGATATATAGATAGATAGATAGATAGATAGATAGATAGATAGATAGATAGATAGATAGATAGATAGATAGATAGATAGATAGATAGATAGATAGATAGATAGATAGATAGATAGATAGATAGATAGATAGATAGATAGATAGATAGATAGATAGATAGATAGATAGATAGATAGATAGATAGATAGATAGATAGATAGATAGATAGATAGATAGATAGATAGATAGATAGATAGATAGATAGATAGATAGATAGATAGATAGATAGATAGATAGATAGATAGATAGATAGATAGATAGATAGATAGATAGATAGATAGATAGATAGATAGATAGATAGATAGATAGATAGATAGATAGATAGATAGATAGATAGATAGATAGATATTTATTAGCCTTAGGAAATACAATGATTTCATGGCATCGTCAGAGTGAATACATAATAAATATGCGGTTACATACATGTTATTCCGACATACAAGATGTCTACAATAATATACAATCAACACATTCAGTAATGAAGTCAATTCTCCACAGTTTTCTTCAGACCATTACTTGTACAAGGTTCTTGGTTTCCTTATCTTCTTGGGCAGTCTTACCCCAGACATGAATCAGATAGAAAAGAAGAGCAGTAAACACAAAAGGAGATACTAACTACTGTAAGCTAAATTTGGAGTGCTAAACTAAGATACTCATTGACAGTAAAATGCATGTGGAAAAGTAAAATATGTTTCACTGTAGTATGGCTTCTGCATTCTCAACTGTCCATTGTGAAGACGTAAGACTTAAAAATAATTTAATTACAGTAATTATAAAATAAATATTTCCTAAGCAAATGAAAGCATAGTAGTGAGGTTAGGTCTACTTGATGAGTAACGGGAAATGTTTAACATGAAACAGAATGTACAACAGTGGGCGGGAACACATACTGAGAATCTATGGCGCCAAACAGCGGCCAGTCACGTGCTATTGTTTATATTAGGATTTTTCTTACAGAGAAAAGATTATAGTTGAATGCTTCATAGTTATGAGAAAGGTAATGAGACGCAATGAATAGATGAAAGATAACGAAACGAACGTACAAAGTTGCGCAACACGCATTGCGCAGCAACACAAACCATGCATTGCGTCTTCCTAACGTCACCGTTCAACAGACCGGAAGCAGAGAAGCGAACGAGCACAATTAGTCGCTGTTGTAGTCCACAGCTGAACTTTCTCGAAGTCCTTAAGTGTTTAACAAATACATTTCAGTCCTAACTCGTTCAACAAATACCAGCCTGACAATGATCCGGAGAGAGCCCAATCATTCTAGTTTATTTATGTATGTACATCTCTTATTTCCTTCAAAACGCGCGGTTTTCTTTGGCGGCCAGATTAGCAATCCATCTCTGAACTTTCACCGCGTCCTCAAGTCGCTCAACTCGAAAGAATGACACGGAAAGGCTTTCCTATCCTCGTGACTTATGAGACAGACAGTTAACGCGATAATTATCTTCACGTTTGTTTTGGAAAGTAAACGTGGAATAAAATCTTGTCTTCTGTATTCTAACGCTTATAAATATTTCTCATTGGGCTCGAGGGTCGCTGGGGCTGGTTGGGTTCCCCCTTTCCAAGTTGTCCTCAACTGTAAGGCAAATGTCAGGAAATCTATGACAAATCCTCTGGTTTGTTCCACACCTTACAGCTTCACAATGCTGATGTAAGAATTATTAAATATATACTAATAATAAATCTGTAGCCAAAATTGTTCTGGTAATTTTCGATTTTCCAAAAATAATTGGTGTTAACATGTATAATTAACCATCCTGAAACCGAAAATCGCTTTTTTGAAATTTTTGTTTGTATGTCTGTCTGTCTGGATGTTTGTTACCTTTTCACGCGATAATGGCTGAACCGATTTATATGAAAATTGAAATATAAATTAAGTTCGTTGTAACTTAGATTTTAGGCTATATGGCATTCAAAATACTTTATTTAAATGGGGGGTTATAAGGGGGTTTGAATTAAATAAATCGAAATATCTCCCTTACTATTAATTTTCATGAAAAATGTTACATAACAAACGTTTCTTTAAAAATAATTTCCGATAAGTTTTATTTCATACAAAATTTTAATAGGACTGATATTTAATGAGATAAATGAGTTTTAAAATTACAATAACAACGCCATCTAAGGCGCTGTATTGAAATAAAAACAAATGACTTCGTCTATAAGGGACCTTGGACAACAACAATCGAAAGCTATTAAACATAGCCTACAGAGAATGTTTCTGTGTTTGTATGAAGTAATATCGGAAGCTAATTAATTGTTTAATTATTATTTCACCATTGGAAAGTATAGTTTCTCTAGATGGACATAATTCTACAATGTTATTACAGTAAATTCTGAAACATATAGTAAGTAATATAAAGTATACACATTAAAACTAAATGATACGTAAATCTTCATTAAACTATGGTTGCATGTAATAACAATTAAGAAACATGTTAAAGGAATTGTCATTGCACCAAATGATTGCTCCCTGGACCAAAATGACCGCATTTTAATTATTTAAATACAATTTAAATTAAGTAACATATTAAACGATTTATCCTTCTATCAAACACGAATGTTCCCTGGATCAAACGTCCTATTTTAATTATGTAATTACTTTATATTTATTTCTAACAGGTGCAGCGGAGCGCACGGGTACGGATAGTATAATAAATACAATTAATAAAAAAATGAAATAACCCTGGCTCTAGCCTATATGAAAGTATTTCAGGTACACATTGAAACAAACTTCTACTACTCATAATCATTTAACATCATCACATCATCATCATCATCATCATCATCATCATCCTGTCAAGTACTAGTCCCGAAAGAACTGTTGCGGCCTGAAAAAGCGATTTTCTTGCCATCTTTTCTTAGGTCGACCAAGTGACCGTTTCCCATTTAGACGATACTTCATTATTGCCTTAGGGATCCTGGATGAAACCATTCTTGAGACGTGTTCCTTCCAGTTTAACTGATATCTGGAGATATAGTCCAGTATTGATGACACATTAAGTTCTTGAAAGATATCTTCATTTTTCTTTCGATCCCATTTAGTGTAGCCAGCTGTTCGGCGCATGAATCTCATCTCGCAAGCTGTTAGTCTGCTTTCATCTTTTGTCCTTATAGTCCACGCTTCACTCCCATAACATAGGACTGATCGAGCTATTATTTGATAAAGACGAGTACGAGTTGATTTCTGTACTAATGAAGATTTTAATACTCTATTAATTATGCCCATTGATTTGTTGAATTTTACAATTTTCTCTGATAAATCCAAATTTTCAACAAAAGAAAGTTTATACCCTAAATAATTAAACTCATTAACTCTTTCCAAAATTGTGTTATTTAAACAAATTCTGCTTGGTATTGGGTATTTACCACAAAAGGCCATTATTTTTGTATAGTTAATGGATATTTCCATTGAATATTTTTGTGCTATTAAATTTAAATTTTGTACTGACCGTTGCGAATCATCTTCTGATGTTGCTAGTAAAACAAGATCATCTGCAAACTAATTTTAAATTTCTGTTAATAGTGATTTATCCGTGTTTTGTTTCTCTAA